>NC_057806.1:1827230-1843557 GCF_018294505.1 Triticum aestivum
CTCCCCCCTCCTCCCTCCCTCCTTCCTACCCCTCCTTCCTCCCTTCCTTGTCTCTGTTCTTGTAGAATGTAGGTAATTTAAATGTAGGTTTTAGAATGTAGACATTGTAGAATGTAGGTTTTTTAATAGAATAAATTTTTAGACTATTTTAGGTGTTTTGAATAGAATAAGAAATTTAAGGTCTTTTGATTAGAGATTTTAGTAATGGAAATTTTTAGTTGGTAGAATTTGAAATGGATGGATGGTTATATTGATCGATATATAGACAGATGGCTGGATGGATAGATGTTAGGGGTAGAACTAATGTATAGGTAGGTAGAATGTAGGTGCTTAATATAACTATTTTATTTATACTAAGTGCTTAATATAACTAGTTTATTTATCATATGTGCTTAATAGAACTAGGTTATTTATAGTAAGTGCTTAATAGAACTAGTTTATTTATAGCAAGTGCTAAATAGAACTTGTCTATATATAGTAAATGCTTAATAGAATTAGTTAATTTATAGTAAGTGCTTAATAAAATCAGTTTTTTGTAGCTAGTGGTTAATAAATTTTGTTTATATTTTGTTTATGCAGAAATCAAGTTTGCCCTTGCCTCATCCCCGCAGTCGTCCCCATCTCGACCCCTTAAGACCTCTAGGTGAGAATAGTCAAATGATAATGTGTTGTAAATGTCGATGATGAAAATGCTACTATTATATAGTTGCCATGTCATTGATGTCGATGATGATGCATCCTGAATATAGACTGTGTCTTGGTGTTCTTGTTTGCAATGTGTCTCTGAGTGGCCTATGTTTTGCCGGAATGTTGATTGGTTTCCATCCAAGCAAATTTCAGGCGCTCGATATGTCTTGTCTTTAGCAAAGGTCATGCCGAAATTTTTCATGAATTTTAGCATGACTTGTGCTACAATGTAGGGCATATCGAGTGCTTGTGAATTGCCAGAACGGGAATTCAATGATGTTTTGGCAAAACATAGGGCATTTTTTCTATATCATTGTTCGATATATGGAATGGGTTGACTTTAGGTTTGTTTGGGCTCCTTGTGTGTCTTTCAGTGAGGGAGAGTGTCCACCATATATATATTTGAGAGAGGAAGAATGCTGACTATTGTCATGGGGGTTGCTTCTCCTTCTTCTCTTTGTGCTAGACCTTTGTTATGCACTAGGGGAAGCAGGAGTAGCGACCATCATCGATGGTCAAAAAATCAGTGAGAGAAGAAGAATGCCGACTGTTGTTGTGGGGTCGCTTCTCTTTCTTTTCCTTGTCTTAGATATTTGTAATGCACTAGGGAAAGGAGAAGAAGTGACCTTCACTGACGGTCGCAATATCAGAGAGGGAGTGCATACCATATACGTGAGATGAGAGTTTAGGAAGGACTCGACAGACCTAAAGTCAACCCGTTGCATATTGAGTAATAGTGATCTGTGTGTTGAGTTTCCTGGTAGTTGCCTTCGATTAATTTTCAATTAATGTTTCAACTATGAACATAGGAAATATTTGACAACGAAAAGGATTTCGGTATGTGCGAATACTGCAAAGAAGAGCACAGCCTGTGCGATAGACATTTCCTAGTTTATGATAGGCGCTTCAGCATCAAGCTGGATGAGAACTTCGAACTAGATACAGTAAGTCACAACGACAAGTATTTTTTCTAATAAGCATGATTTCTGTTTCTTTTGCTTCAATTTATAATTTTAATTTTTTACTATTCTACTAGCATATCCCCTGCCATGCAAGAATTTTTGTGTTGGATAAGATTGGTTTCAGTCCTATGGAAACTATGGAGGTAAAGAGAGTTCACTTGAGGACCGAGCATGGTTATACTTTCGACATAAAATTATACAATGCAGACACCTACACCTAATTGGAATGCAAAAATTGGAGAGCACTATGCAAGACTTATGCATTTGAGCCTGATATTCTTATCACCTTTAATATTCGTCTGGAAGATGATATTGAATGTAATATCGGCATTTGGGTCGATGTGCAGACGCGTCTAGTTCTACCATTATGTGAGTTTCTCAACGATATTTATTTCTTCGATATTGTTTATTCAAAAATAGTTGACAACTGATTTCTATTGAAAGCTTATTTCCATTCAAGAAAACATGTCCGACGCTTGGTAGACATGACCTACCACTGTCCCGGTGCTGAACTAAACTGCAAGGAGATAAGTCATTATGTTTCATGGCTTGAGGATCTTGATGCTGTCAAGACAAATTATTTTCCTGGACTTGAAAATCTTAGTACTCAAAACGTGCGACCAATAGTGTTCGTATTGAACTACGGTTACATCTATTTTGGAAAGATGGTAAGATTTTTACTATTTGTGTCGGGTGGTAGGTGCGACATATGCCAACGGGTGGCTTATCATTGTGGGAGCCAGTAAGACGTCGCCAGTGCCTGGAAGCGGGATGAGGCGAAGATATGCACGCCGGTGAATCTTACCTAGCTTCGGGGCTCTCCGTGGAGATAACACCCCTACTACTGCTCTGTGGGGTCTCCGCATGATCACTAGATGAACAAGTAGCTACATGATGCTCCTTGAGCTGTTTGGCGAGAGGAGGAAGAAGGGCTCTGCTCGCTCTCTTCTCCTCCCTATGTGGTGTCTAAAACCAGCAGGGATCAACCCTTTGCATGGGTGCCCGGGGGGTTTATATAGGCCTACCCCCGGGGATATTATGGTAATCCGGCTGGGCGCGGGGCCCGGCCGTCTGTGTCTACACTCATCAGCTTCTGCGCCGGCTGCTGGGGCCCGCCGGCTGGTGGGTCCCGCCGGCTGCCGGCTCTTTGGTCGATAGGCAGGCCCCACTGTCCAGGGCCTTGTCGGTGGCTGGTTACTGTTACTCAATCCTGGTGACGAAGGCTTCGCCGAGGTGGGCGTCGCTACAGTGCCGCCGTCCGACGGGTGATCGCTGTAGCCTCACCGCGTCTTGTCTCCTTAATGGGGCGTCCCCTTCAAGGGGGTGGCAAGCCGGCTGTGGAGAGTCGGCTCTGTCTTGGGCCGACTGGGGGAGGCCGGGCCGCCTTCGGGTGTCTCTCTGCCTGAAGGGGCCCACCGCCCGCGGGCCACTCTGGCGGCCCGTCGTGGATGACATGAGGGTCAACGTGGCTACAGTGCCGCGCCGGACGGGTCATGGCCACCCATACGGCGCACTGTGCCAGGCGTGCTCCGGGATTCAGCGGCGGCAAGCTTCACTGTTGCCACGCCCCGTCACATCGCCGTTATGTGGGTGCAGACTTCGAGGGCACGATCTTGACCACTTTATGGAAGCCGGCTTCTGGGAGTCGGCCTTCTCGGAGCCGGCCCTCGCGCGACTTTCTTTATGAAGGCTGAAGTCGGGCCGCCTTCCGATAGTCGGCCTGGGAAACAGCCGGCGAGGGGAAGGCGGCCCCATGTCTGGGATTCTTGAGGGCCGGATGGGCTCGTAATAATTTTTTCAGAAGGGCCAGGGGGAGCCGGCTTGGCTACCCATGGTTATTTCCTCCGAAGTAGTCCCCGAAGCTGGTTGAGATTCGAAGCTGACAAAGGGACGAGAAGCTCGGTCAGCTTCCTACCCTGAGAGGCCGGTTGTGCTTGTGCGCGCCGTCTTCGGAAAGCCCCGTTTCTTGTAGGCGGGAACGCGGTCGACCGGCGAGTTGACCGCAGGCCATCCCGCGGGCCACGTGGCAAGGAAATCCTGCCAGTGCACGCGCGCGACGGGACGCCGCCGCAGGCCCGGGCCTGCCACTCCTAGGCCTCGGCCCGAGCGCGGATCTTCTGCATTCCACGCGGACCGCTCGCCTTCCCGCGGTGATTTCATTATGCCATCAGGGCGCAATAATCGCGGGACGTGGGGGAGTGGGCGCAGTTGATCCCCACGTTCCCCCACGCCACGCCTCCTCGGCTCTGCCACGCCGGTCTATAAGTAGGGGGAGGAGAGGGAGCGGCAGAGGCTCGCACGCTCTCCCTCGCTCCGCCCCTCCTCGCCTTCCTTCTTCTTTCTGCCGTCGCAGCCACCCATTGCTGCGCCGTTCTGCCGTCGCATCGTCTTGCTCCTCGCCGCGTTGCTCCCATGGCGCTGTCAAGCTCGTGGGATGGCTCTAACGTCCATGAGGACCACGTCGAGTTCCTCCGCCGGACACGGCGCCTGCCGGGCGAGAACTTCGTGCGGGTTCGTCAAGCGCCGGCGAGGGAGATTTCGACGGCACCGGAGGAGGGCGAGCGGGTGATCTTCCGCTCGCACTGCCTGCGCAGCTTCGGCCTCCTGGCGAGCGGATTCCTTCGATCCTTCCTCGAATTCTACCACCTCCAGCCGCATCACCTCACGCCCAACGCGGTGATGCTGCTGTCGGCCTTCGTCACCCTGTGCGAGGGCTTCCTTAGGGTCCTCCCCACGCTCGAGCTCTGGGGGGAATTCTTCCAGAGCAAGCTCAGCACCATCGTCGCGGGCGTGCCCGCCCCCTGCGGAGCCTATATTGCCATGAGGCGGACGGGCGAGAACAACCCGTTCCCGCCCATCCCGCTGATCCAGTCGGTGAAGCTCTTGCAGAAGTCTTACTTTTACGTGAAGAACGTCGCCCAGCAAGGCGACTACGTCAACCTGCCGGCTTATGTAGCTGGCCCACCGGCTGGGAGGCGACCTTCGTGGAGCTACCGGGCCAGGTCGTTGTCTCAGGCCGAGAACGCAGCCGTCTCCCGGCTTCAGGTGATGATCTAGTCGGAGGGCCTGACCGGAGGCGACTTGGTGGCCACCTTCGTGGAGCGCCGGGTACTTCCCCTCCAAGGCCGGCCTCACATGATTTGTCAGATGAGCGGCCGCTTCGACCCGTGCCGGCTGAGCACCAGGAAGATGCCTCATGCAGAGTTGTCTTACATGGTGAACTACATCTCCAACTGCAAGCTCGCCAAGGATTGGCGATACGGCAAGGAGCCATATTCCCGCGCCAACCCTCCGCCTGCCGTAAGTTTTTCCTTCCATTCTTCCTTTGGTAGTCGGCCTCATGATAGCCGGCCTCTGATCAGTTGGTTCGCCCTTAGCAGAACCCTCTTCTTTCGCCGATGACCGGGGCCACAGGGGTAGAGCGCCAGCTCCTCCCCGACCGCATGGTGGACGACGCCGACGATCCGGACTTGGGAGCGGCCGCCATGGAAGATGCCATCATGGGGGAAGGCGACGAGGCCAGAGGCGCGGGGCTTGGGGCCGGCTTCGAGGACTGGCCGGACGATGTCGAGGTCAAAGTCGCCCCGCGCCGCCAGCCGGCGCTTAATCATCAAGGCGCGGGCTCGTCCGCCGCGCCGGTTGCCTGCGGCGGCGCGCAGAAGCGTCGGGCTGCATCGATCCTCTTCGGCAGCCGGCCGAAGAAATCCAAGGCTTCCATGGCGGCGACCAAGCGGGACGAGGCGACCGCGAAGGCCGCCCGCTTCTGCAAGGCGGTAAAACAGCCGCAAGCGATCTCGGCGTAAGTCGTCGAATGCCTCGTATGTATATTTTTTGTTGTCCCTTTCGACCGAAACTCTTCCAAACCTTTCTTTGCTCGCCGGACAGGGCATAACTTTCCCTTGAGCGGGGTCCCGGCGGCTCCGTAGTCGGGCCGACTGGAGGGTCTTCAGGCTCCCGCCGCGTGGATCCCCGCGCCGACCTTAGGGAGGCCACGGAGCGGAACGGACGGGAGGCGCGGGAGGAGCGGGAGGCGGCGGAGCGAAGGACCGCCCAGGCGATGAAGGAGCAGGCCGATGCAGCAGCCAAGGCCCGGGCGGAGGCGGCAGCAGCGGAGACGGAGGCGGAGGCCTCACACAACCAGCCTCCGCTGCTCGTCGTTCCCCTCCGCGCCGTGGCCCCCGGCATCCCAGTGCCCCCGTCGGAGGAGGTCGACCAAGACCCGCCGGTGAGGGAGAGGAGGGAGGACTCCGTGATCTTCATAGAGAGGGCGCCGCCGGCAGTGCCGACCGGAGCGGGCCAAAGCGGCCAATCGGCTGCGGCGCCAGAGTAGCCGGCCGAGGGCGAGCCGGAGGCAGGGGCCGGCCTCGAGGCGCAGCCGGCATTGCGCTGGTGCGCAGGGGGTGGCGCCTCCGTGCCGGAACCGCACCAAGCTGCGGGCGCCGGCCAGACGGCGGAGGCCCTGGAGGCGGCCAGCACCAGCGCGTCCGAGTGGACCCCCAGCGGGGGGACGGGCAAGCTGAACACGGCGGCCCAGGAGGTCCGGAACCGGCTTCAAGCTCAGGCCGCCTCGCTGCAGCAATACACCCAAGAGTTCCTCACGACGCGGGCCGTCATCTGGGTGAGTCTTCTGACCCGGGTTGTTTTGTTCTTTGATTTCTTCCGTGGGGGCGCGTCAGCGCACCCACTGGGTGTAGTCCCCGAGATTCAGGCCGACTGCTTAGCAGTTGGGTCGGATCTTCCTTGACGACTACCTTATTCTCGCCTCCTGTCTGATCTTCCAGGAGTATCATAACCTCCGCGCTGCCTCCTTCAACTCCCAGGCTCAGGAGCTGGGCCGGAGAACCGAGGATCTGACCAGCAGCCGGAGTGCGTGCTTTGTTTCGTTCATCTCCTGTGGGGGCGCGCCAGCGCACCCACTGGGTGTAGTCCCCGAGATTCGGGCCGACTGCTAAGCAGCCGGGTCGGATCTTCCTTGACGACTTCTTCCTTATTAATTTTTCCTGTCTTCATGCTTGCAGCAGCTAATGCCGACTTGAGGGAGCAGCTCAGCGGGGCCCAGGCCGCCCTTCGCGCCAAGGAAGCCGAGTACAGCGCCTTGGTCCTGGAGCATGACCGCCTGGCCAAGAAGTTGGCCGACCAAGAGGAGAGCCACAAGGCGGCCCTGAAGAAGGCGCAGGACAGCGAGGACGCCCTGAGGGCCGAGTTCGAGACCGAAGCGATGGGCTGGGCTGAGGCGAAGCAGGCATTAAGCGAGGGCTTCGGTCGTATCGAGGATCTGATCGATGGTAGGCCGCCTTCTTCACTCCTTGCTTGCCCCTTGATCCCTGATTTGTGTTCTGACTTGTGCTGCTTTTTGTTCTCCGTGCAAACTACTTTCCCGGCTACTCCGTCTTCGCCGCCAAAACCATCGAGGCCCATCGCGAGGCGCGCCGGCAGGCGGGGGCTGAAATCGCGCCGGGTGCGAGCCGGACGCTCGAGGAGCAACTCTTGGCGTTCCAAGCCCGGCTGCAGCCGGCTCACCGTATGCTCCGCCGCCTCCAGCGCGCCGGGGCGCAGGTGTTGGCCGCCCTCTGGCCAAGCGAGACGATACCCCGCACCCCGAGTCGGACTGCCGACTGGCTGGAGGTTGCGGTTGGCCGCTTCAAGGCCTGGAAGGCATCGGCAGCCCGGCTTGGTGCTGGGCAGGCGCTGGAGTTCCTCCAAGCCTGGTATCCGGGGCTGAACCTGGACCAGCTGCGCACCTGGCGGCTGGAGGCCGACGAAGAGCTGGAGGAGGTGTGGCCGGCTATCGCTCAGCGTGCCTCGATGATCGCCGAGTGCACTGAAATCAGCGTCTTCGCTCCTGAAATTAATGACGACGGCATTGCACAGCCGGAGGAGTGGTTCGGGCTGGACCCGGCAGCTGGTGAGGACTCGGCAGAGGAGATCGCCTCCAGCGATGAAGGCGAAGAAGACGAAGGAGAGGAAGGCGAAGACGTTGAGGCGGCCGGTGAAGCGGCCAGCCAGCCTCAGCCTAATCGTGCCTCCAGCAACAAGGCGCGTGCTAGCGCGCCCTCTGCGGGAGGCGGTGATCATGCCGAGGTTTGCCAGCCGGCCACTCCTCCAGCCGGCACTGCCGTCTCCACCGACCTACCCGACTCGCTAGTCGCTCCGTTGGCTTAATCTGTCGTCCTTATCTTTTTTCCTGCTTGTTGCCTTTTGAACAATTTTACTAAGCTTGCGCAGTTCCACCCGCTGGGGGTGTATTCAAACTATGTTGAATGCCGGCCTTTTGAAGGTCTTTTGTGTAAATATTATTGTGTGCGTGTTTGGCTTCCATTTACATATGCTTTTTGTCCTTAGGCTGTTTCCTTTGCCGCCTTCCCCTTTTGGCGAGGTAAGTACTCAAGCTTTTTCTTTAGACTGAAGTGAGGTGAATGGAAGCCGGCCGGCTGGCTACTCTAGTAGTCGGTCGGTGGTGGGTGAAAAACCGGCTTTTGTTATATTAGTCCGTTAGTCCCTAGCCGTTTTTCGTGTGGGCGTCCTTTCCTGCCTTTAACTCTTGCCAGCCGGACAGCCGGTTCTTCGAACTGCGACTATTTGGCAAGGGAAGGCTTGGGTGCCAGCACAGTACTTGTCTGACCGCGGGTAGGACTTCTAATATAACTCCAGGCGGCCAGTCCCCGGGCCGACTAGTCGAACCCGGTGCCGGACGGAAAAAGTAAATGAAATAATAAGGTCATAAGCATGATACTCTTCATTCATAGATAAAAGATGGCAGTCCCCGAGCTCTCCTCAGGGGGCCTATTGTCTCGTACTTAGTACAAAAGTTAGGATGATACATACTGTATTTCAACTGTAAAATCTTCGGAGGAGGTTGGTGTTCCATGGTTGTTCCGACTCCTTGCCGGAGTCGTCTCTCTTTCGTGCCTTCAGCTTCTGTGCGTCGATTAGGTAGTAGGAGTCGTTGCCTAAAGCTCTGCTGATGACGAAGGGGCCCTCCCAAGGGGCCAAGAGCTTGTGCTGGCCGGCTGTTCGCGGGATCAGCCGGAGCACAAGATCGCCCTCTTGGAAGGATCTTGGCTTGACCTTCCGGCTGTGGTAGCAGCGCAGGCCCTGCTGATAGATGGCGGACCGGCTGAGGGCTAACAGCCGGCCCTCTTCCAGCAGGTCAACGCCATCTTCTCGCGCTTCCTTAGCCTCCGCCTCCGTGTACATGGTTACCCGAGGTGAATCGAACTTGATGTCGGTTGGGATGACCGCCTCGGCACCATATACAAGGAAGAAAGGAGTGAAGCCGGTTGACTTGTTTGGGGTAGTGCGCAGACTCCAGAGGATGGCCGGCAGCTCGTCGAGCCAACAGCCAGCTGAACGCTCTAGTGGTACGACCAGTCGGGGCTTCATGCCGGAAAGGATGAGGCTGTTGGCTCGCTCGACCTGGCCGTTTGACTGCGGGTGGGCAACGGAAGCTAAGTCCAACCGGGTGCCTTGCATCGCGCAGAAACGTGCCAAGGCTCCCTTGGCGAAATTTGTGCCATTGTTGGTGATGATTCTGTGTGGCACGCCGTATCGAGTTGTTATATCTGCGATGAATGTCACGGCAGTCGGCCCATTCAGCTTCTTGATCGGCTTTGCCTCAATCCATTTGGTGAATTTGTCCACAGCGACAAGCAGATGTGTCATGCCGCCGCGCGCCGTCTTGAATGGGCCCACCATGTCCAGTCCCCAAACGGCGAAGGGCCAAGTGAGGGGAATGGTCTTGAGTGCTGAAGCCGGCATGTGTTGCTTGGAGCTGAAAAGTTGGCACCCTTTGCAATGTTTAACTAACTCCTTGGCGTCATCCAAAGCAGTCGGCCAAAAGAAACCATGGCGGAAGGCTTTGGCGACGAGTGATCTTGAGGCCGCATGGTGGCCGCATTCTCCTTGGGGGATATCTCTGAGGATTGTGATGCCCTTCTCTTGCTCGACGCATCGCTGGAGGACTCCAATGACACTGCGCTTGACGAGCTCTCTGTTGACGATTGTGTATGCTCCGGCTCGGCGTTGGACTTGTCTTGCCTCTGTTTCGTCAGCCGGCAGATCTTGGTTTATTAGGAAGTTGAGGATGGACTGAGCCCATGATGGAGCTGCGACTTCTTCTATTGCCAACACGGCTACTGCGACCAGGGCGGGCGGGCTGGGTGGTGAAACGCTGGAGTCGGCGGCCGCCTGTTGTGTTGGAGCAGTCCCCAGGCCGACTACCGCAGTCCCCGAGCCGGGTGTGGCAGTCCCCGGGTCGGGCGTAACTACAGAAGTCCCCGAGCCGCCTACTGACGTCCCCGGGCCGACTATCGAAGTCCCCGGATCACCTGCTTGGTTCTTCGAGCCAGACCCGGGCGCGTCGGGGTCAGGCGGCACAAAGATGGAATCAGACTCTGGAGACGGCTTGATAGACGGCTTGAGGAGGCGTTGCAAAGAGACACCGGTTGGTATTGCCTGCCGAGTGGAGCCTATTCGAGCCAGGGTATCAGCTGGCTCATTGTCGGCACTCGGTACGTGGAGGAACTCGCACCCTTCAAAGTACCCACTGATCTGCTGAACGAGGAAGCGGTAGCTTGCCATATTTGCGTCCTTGGCGTCCCAGTCACCGGATGATTGGTGGACCACCAAGTCCGAGTCGCCATAACATAGGTTCCGGCGAATGCCGAGCTCTTTGGCAAGCCGGAGCCCGTGTATGAGTGCCTCGTACTCGGCCACGTTGTTGGAGGCGGCAAAGTGAATTTGCAGCGTGTATCTGAGCTTGTCACCTTTGGGAGAGGTGAGGATGATGCCCGCTCCCTGGCCGGTGCGCATCTTGGACCCATCGAAGTGCATGCGCTAATGAGTGGAGTCGGGAGCCGGCGGTAGGTACTGGGTCTTGGCCCAGTCGACGAGGAAGTCGGCCAATGCTTGGGAGTTGATGGCGGTGCGAGGCTGGTAGAAGATCATGTAAGGGGCCAGCTCGATGGCCCATTTCGCCACCCGGCCAGATGCATCCCGGCTGCCTATGATCTCGGCCAGCGGGGCGGTGCATACGACCGTGATGGGATGCTCATGGAAGTAGGGCTTCAGCTTCTTGGCGGCGAAGTACACTCCATAGCACATCTTTTGGTAGTGCGGGTAGTTCTGCTTCGAGGTAGATAGTACCTTGCTCAAATAGTACACCGGCCTCTGGACCGGCTGGGCTCGGCCCTCTTCTGGGCATTGGACTACGACGACGGTGCTGACCACCCGGCTGGTTGCGGCAATGTAGAGGAGCATAGGCTCTTTCTCAGTCGGCGCTGCCAGGACCGGCGGTGTGGCCAGCATCTTCTTCAGCTCGTGAAAAGCTTGGTCGGCTTGGTCATTCCACTCGAAGTGAGTGGTCTTCTTCATGAGGCGGTAGAGGGGGGGAGCTTTCTCTCCGAGCCGACTGATGAAGCGGTTCAGGGAGGCCAAGCATCCGGTAAACTTCTGGATTTCTCGAAGTTTGGTGGGAATCGCCATTCTCTCAATGGCCTTGATCTTTACCGGGTTGCATTTGATGCCGCGTTCGGAGACCAGGAAGCCTAGGAGCTGGCCGGCTGGCACTCCAAACACGAATTTCTCGGGGTTGGGCTTGATTTGGAACCGGCGTAGGTTCTCAAATGTTTCCTTGAGGTCTTCCAGCAAGGTGCCGCGCTTCTCCGTCTTCACCACAATGTCGTCTACGTAGACGTGGGCATTTCTGCCGAGCTGCTTGAGGAGGCACTTTTGCATGCAACGCTGAAAAGTGGCACCAGCATTTCTCAAGCCGAATCTCATAGTCAGGTAGCAGAAGGCTCCAAATGGCGTGATGAAGGCGGTCTTCAGGCGGTCAGCCGGATCTAACTTTATCTGGTGGTATCCTGAGTAAGCATCCAAGAAACTGAACAGCTCGCATCCGGCCGTGGAGTCTATCACTTGGTCAATCCTCGGCAGGGCAAAGGGATCTTTGGGGCAGGCCTTGTTGAGGCTCGTGTAGTCTATGCACATGCGCCACTTATTGTTCTTCTTTAATACGAGGACCGGGTTGGCAAGCCACTCTGGAAAGAAAACTTCCATAATGAAGCCGGTTGCCAGAAGCCGGGCTATCTCCTCTCCCACAATCCTTATTTTCTCCTCCGACAGTCGGCGGAGGGGTTGTTTGACTGGTTTTGCGTCTTCTCGGACGTGTAGTTTGTGCTCGGCGAATTCCTTCGGAACACCCGGCATGTCCTTGGGGGACCATGCAAAGATGTCCTGATTCTCACGGAGGAAATCGGCGAGCTCGCCTTCCTATTTGCTGTTTAGGTTTGCCCCGATGACAGCAAACCTATCTGGGTGCTCGGGGTCAAGAGGTATCTTCTTCGTCTCCTTGGCCGGCTGGAAAGATCCTTGGGCATCATACTCCTTGGGATCGGGGGACAGGGCCGACTGTTTGTCGGCCATGGCCACGACTCAATCCAACATCTTCTCCTCTTCGGCAATCACAAGGGACTCGGCCAGCCGGCTGCTGGCTTCTGCGCACTCGGAAGACTTCTTGTAATCGTCGGCTATGGTGATGACGCCCTTGGTGCTCGACATCTTCATGTTGAGGTATGCATAGTGGGGAACCGCCATGAACCTGGCCAAGGCAGGTCAGCCAAGCAATGCATGGTAAGGGCTCTCCATGTCCACCACTTCAAACCAGATCGCTTCTCGGCGGAAATGCTCCTTGTCCCCAAAGAGTACATCAATATTGATCTTGCCAATGGGGGCGCAGGACAGGCCGGGTACGATGCCATGGAACACCATCTGAGTAGGCATGAGTTGCTTCCTCTTGACGTTCAGCTTCTCCAAGGTGTCACGGTATAAGATGTTGATGCTGCTCCCGCCGTCTATCAACACGCGGGAGAAACGGGCGGCGCATATGTCCGTTGCAAGGGTGGCATCCAGGACCAACGCATAAGAGTCGGGAGATGGCATCACCTCTGGGTGGTCGGCCCGACTCTAGCTGATAGGTTTTTCTGACCAGTGCATGTGCTCGGTGGGGTTGGTAGCGACCATGCTGACTTCCTGGTGCTCTCGGCGTTTGCCGCGCCAGTCTTCGGGCTGGCTTGTAAAGATGACATAGGCGACATGCTTGTCAGGGAACTCATCATGCACGGCTCCGACTGCGGGCCGAACGGTCGGCGGCTGCGGGGCCGGAGGCGACGGACCGGCAGGCGGAGGCGGCGCGAGCCCTTCGCCTTTGGAGATTCGGGTGAGCCAATGGCACTTCCGGGTTGTGTGGTCGGACGGCTTCGTGCCGCTGTGGAACTTGGACTGGGCGTCGAGAGTTTGCTCGTAGGAGAAGGCTGGCTGCCAAGCTGGCCTGCCGCCCTTGGGTTTCTTGGGCGCGGGCCGCCCTTCAGGCCGTTCTTCTTCGATTGTGGCCACCTGCCGACTGGTGGGAGGCGGTGCAGGGCCCTTGCGCTTGTGGTCGTTCGGGTGTGGGCGTCGGCCGGAATCCCCAGCCGGCGTCTTGGGCGCTGGGTTGACTACTTTCCCGGACGCGTCTACCCGGATCTCGGTCTTCATTGAGGAGTCGGCAGTGCGTACTTGTCCGCTATGTCCAGAAGCTCGTCGAGGGTAGTCGGCTCATCACAGAGAAGCTTGTGCTTGAGGAGGGTGCCTTCTCGGCACCCGGCAGTGAAGTATTCTATCGCTTGCACCTCATGCACCCCTTCGCAAGAGTTGCGGAGCTCGGCCCAACGCGTGAGATAATCGCGAGTAGACTCGGCAGGGCCTTGTACGCACAAGGAGAGCTGTCTGGGCTTGGGAGCCCGCTTGTAGATGCTGGTGAAGTTGCGGACGAAAGCTTCTGTGAAATCTAGCCAGCTGTTGATGCTGTATGGCTTGAGGCTGTTGAGCCAGGTCCGCGTCGTGCCTTGCAGCATGAGGGGCACGTACTTCACGGCAACGCGCCTGTTACCATTGGCTATGCTAACCGCCATTGGCTATGCTAACCACTATGCTAACGTGCTATGCTAGTCGATCAACCAATCTTCCGGCTTCACGGAGCCGTTGTACTTGGGTGTTTCTCTTGGGAGCGAGAACCCTTTGGGGAAGGGCTCGTCGCAGATGCAGGGGCCGAAGCAAAGCAGGACGACATCGTCTTCTTCTTCCAGCGCCAGGGATCACGCCAGGCGGTCGATCCGATGGCAGGCGTCGTTCTCACCGACTTCTTCGCGGCGACCTAGCCGGCCGCTGAGAGTCGGATGCGCAACAGGTGGCGGGGTGGGATATCTCTCTCCACGGGGCCGAGGCAGAGGCGGGTTGCCCCACCACTCCACGGCCCGGGGGTGGCCTTCTGCATCTCGCTCGATGGAGATTCGGGTTTGGCTTCGGCTGGCAGCCGGCTCTTTCTCGCGCCGCGTGCGGGTTCTACCCGTAGTCGGCTTCCGGGACGTCGCGACATGATCTCGGTGCGGGGGAGGGCTTTCCATGCGGGCATCGGCTTCGTGCCGCTGCGCGGCTGCATCGATTAGCTGATGGATGCGTCGGGTCATGTGGGGGAGTTCTTTGGCCCCCAGTCCGTCTAGCTCGTCTATGGCTGCCTGGGCGGCATGCAGGTTCTCGAGTGGGGTGGCATAGACTGGGCGGTCGACTCCTAACGTGTCGGCGACGACAGCGCCGCGCTGTCTGACAACGCCGACCCGGCTGGGCCTGCCTGGGGGCGGCGTGCCAAAGGCGGCGCGGTCGGCTTCGCGTCGGTGGGCCTCAGCGAGGCGTCTTATGGAAACCAACTTCCGGCCCTCCACGAGGAGGGCGAGGCGGCGAGCCTCCAGTTCTTCAGCGTCGGCATCAGCCGGGAGGGGGATGGACAAGTCGTGGACCGCCACATGCGGGGCGTCGTGGGCGCTCTCGTCAGTAGCGCCGCCGTGGCCGATGACCATCACCTCGGTGGTGACAGCGTCGCAGCCATCGGCCTGGGGAAGCGGGTCGTTGTAGATCGTGATGTCGGTGGGGAAGGTGTCAAGTGAGGCCGTGTCGGAGTGGACAGGCATCGGATCGGTGGAGCCAACCGACTCCAAATCCACAGCAGGCTCGCCGGAGACATGGAGCTGGCCGTGGAGGTTGACAAGGTGGTCGGTGCCCGCGTCGGAGGCGAGCTCGTCGGAGATGAGGGTCTTGTCGAGGAGATAGGCGAGGCCGCTTGCTGCGCAGACGTTGTTGACGCCTGGCAGCGCGTCGTGGAAAGCGCCATCGGGCGTGCCGGGCTGGCTACGCTCGCGGGGAAGGAAGAAGGTTCCCGTCCAGAACAGGTCTCCGGACGACGGTGCACCTGGCCCCACGATGGGCACCAAATGTCGGGTGCTAGGTGCGACATATGCCAACGGGTGGCTTATCATTGTGGGAGCCAGTAAGACGTCGCCGGTGCCTAGAAGCGGGATGAGGCGAAGACATGCACGCCGGCGAATCTTACCCAGCTTCGGGGCTCTCCGTGGAGATAACACCCCTACTGCTACTCTGCAGGGTCTCCGCATGATCACTAGATGAACAAGTAGCTACACGATGCTCCTTGAGCTGTTTGGCAAGATGAGGAAGAAGGGCTCTGCTCGCTCTCTTCTCCTCCCTATGTGGTGTCTAAAACCAGCAGGGACCAACACTTTGCATGGGTGCCTCGGGGGGTTTATATAGGCCTACCCCCCGGGGATATTATGGTAATACGGCTGGGCGCGGGGCCCGGCCGTCTGTGTCTACACTCGCCGGCTTCTGCGCCGGCTGGTGGGGCCCGCCGGCTGGTGGGTCCCGCCGGCTGCCGGCTCTTTGGTCGACAGGGAGGCCCCACTGTCCAGGGCCTTGTCGGTGACTGGTTACTGTTGCTCAATCCTGGTGACGAAGGCTTCGCAGAGGTGGGCGTGGCTACAGTGCCACCATCTGGCGGGCGATCGTTGTAGCCTCACCGCGTCTTGTCTCCTTAATGGGGCGTCCCTGTAACACCCCGGATGTAACTTTCCCAATTTGTACTCCAACTCTTGCCATTTCCGGCGTTAAGTTATATTTATATTCTCGAGTTCGGGTCTTTGTCTCCATGTGTTGTTGTCGTTGTCATGCATCTCATATCATGTCATCATGTGCATTGCAGTTGCATACGTGTTCATCTCATGCATTCGAACATTTTCCCCGTTGTCCGTTTTGCATTCCGGCGCTACGTTCCCCTCCGGTGGCCATTTCTAGATTTCTTTCGTGTGTGGGGATTAAACATTTCCGGATATGACCGAGACTTGCCAAGCAGCCTTGGTTTACTACCGGTAGACCGCCTGTCAAGTTTCGTATCATTTGGACTTCGTTTGATACTCCAACGGTTAACCGAGGGACCGAAAAGGCCTTGTGTGTGTTGCAGACCAACACCCCTCCAATTTGGCCCAAAACCCACCTAACTCTGCTCCATCATCTAGAGCGTTCGATCACGATCGCGTGGCCAAAAACCGCACCTCATTTGGACTCTCCTAGCTCCCTCTATGCCTATAAATAGATCCCTCCATGAAATCCCGGGTCTCCTCCCCTAACCCCAGATATTTTTCCCCGCAGTGTGCCGGACACCGCCGCCGTCCTCTCCCGCGTTGCCACGTGGCACCCGCCGCCACCTCCCACCGCGCGGCCTGGGAGCCCACGACCGGCCCCCGCGGCCCGCTTCCCGCGCCGCCTCCCGCCGCCTTCCCGCGCCGCCCCGTTCC
>NC_057806.1:1844063-1853443 GCF_018294505.1 Triticum aestivum
CATAGCACCGCCCGCTGCAGCTGCCGCCGCCGACTCCGCCCCGGCCAGATCCGGCCGCCGCCCCGCCGGATCCGGCCACTACCTCCTCTCTCCGGCCGTCTACAGTGCAGATCCGGCGAGCTCCTCGATTTCCACGCCGGGTCAAACCCTAGATCCGGAGGTTGAATTTTTCCTGTCCCGAATATCTCAATCCAAGTGCTCATGTTCGTAGCCCCGTAACTTTGCATCCGTAGCTCCGATTCATGCATATAGCATATCAAAATGTTCATCTCAGAGAGTACATCATTCCATTCCATTGCATCATTTTCATTTGAGTTCATCTTGATGCCCAAAATGCTATTAGAAGAGGGCTACTTGAGTTAATTGTCAGATCTGCTACTCCATTTAGCCTTTTGTTATTTTTGCCATGATTAATGTGTGCATGCTATGCCCATGAGTTCTACATATGTTTTGTTAAGGGTTTTTGTCATCTTTCCAAAGGTGAAACCCATGTATTTTTGTGATGTGTGTGGTGACTAGTGCAAGCTTGCAAAGTGGTGCACTTGCTAATTCTGATTTGAGGGACTTAGCAATTCCACTAAGTCCTTGAGCTATTTATCTCATGATGCCATATGTTCATATTGTTTCCTAGTGATCCGTGCCTCTTTTGAGGATGGTCAGTAAGGATGTTTTGTTAATATTGTAGTGCTCTATCCATCCATGCCTTTGTTTGCAATTATGGAGCACCCTAGCTTGAGTCAATCGAGCTCTACTTTTGCTACTTTGCAAATCTGGGCAGATTGTTAACTTGTTTGCAGTTTTGCCGGTGATGTTGTAGTTGATCCGTGCATGCTATGCTTTTGTTCTTGCCATGTCTAGATTGCATTTTGTGCCTTCTTGTTGGGTGTATGCTTGTCTTGCGATGACTTGCACCGTAGTGAGTGCATTGAGCTCGTAAACATGCCTACTTGAGTTATATTTCAGCATGTGTCAGTTTTTCACTAAGTCTGAAAACTGATTATGTTTCTGCTATGTTCAGATGCTTGCAATTGTATTTTATGATCCCTTTTGGCTCAAGGTCACTAAGGGACTTTTGTTAAGCTCTTTAAGTAGCTCCATGCCATGCTTTACTTTGCCATGTTCAGTTCCTGTAGCGTGTAGTTTTGTTGCTCCGAAGAGTGCTACCTGATCTAAAATTCCAAACAAGTGTTAATTTCACCAAGTGTGAGATTTGTTTGTCATATGCATTTTGGCCATGCTTGTTTGAACCTGTTAATGGATGATTTGGCCGTAGCTCAGTGCTAGACTTTTGTTAAGCATCTTGTATGCATCCCTTCCATGTATTTGGTTGTCATGTTTGGGTGTTGTAGCATGTTTATTTCGTTGCTTTTAGATGGCTACGTGGTGTAAATCGAAGACCGGTGTCATTTTTGAATCGCTTCCATTTCCAAACCGTAACTCCGATTCCGGCATTCTTTATATCGTTTTCAAGTGATTTCATCTCATATTTCAAGTGGCACACTTGGTTTTCCAAGTTGAGGCCAGGTTCATGCATTTCCTGTCATATCTTGCATTCCGCATCCCGCATCGCATCCCGCATAGCATACCATCTTTGCATTGCGTTGTTTGAGTTTGCACGTGGTTGATTGTATCCTTAGTGCTTGTTTGTCTTGTTTGGGTAGAGCCGGGAGACGAGTTCGCTACCGAGGAGCCTGTTGAGTTTGCTTTCGAGGATCCAGTCAACTCTGACAACTGTGCAGGCAAGATGATCATACCCTCGAAATCACTACTATTTTTGCTATGCTAGTTTGCTCGCTCTTTTGCTATGCCAATGCTACGATGCCTACCACTTGCTTTCAAGCCTCCCAAAATTGCCATGCCAAACTTCTAACCCACCATGTCCTAGCAAACCGTTGATTGGCTATGTTACCGCTTTGCTCAGCCCCTCTTATAGCGTTGCTAGTTGCAGGTGAAGATTGGAGGCCGTTCCTCGTTGGAACATTTATTTACTTGTTGGGATATCATTATATTATCTTGCTACCTTAATGCATCTATATACTTGGTAAAGGGTGGAAGGCTCGGCCTCTCGCCTAGTGTTTTGTTCCACTCTTGCCGCCCTAGTTTCCGTCATATCAGTGTTATGTTCCCGGATTTTGCGTTCCTTACGCGGTTGGGTTATAATGGGAACCCCTTGATATTTCGCCTTGATTAAAGCTTTTCCAGCAATGCCCAACCTTGGTTTTCCCATTTGCCACCTAGCCTTTTATTTCCCTTGGGTTCTACAGACTCAAGGGTCATCATTATTTTAACCCCCCGGGCCAGTGCTCCTCTGAGTGTTGGTCCAAACCGTCAGCCGCCGGTGGCTACCAGGGGCAACTCTGGGCTGGCCTACCAGCAGTTTAGACAATCTGAGTGTGCCCTGAGAAAGAGATATGTGCAGCTCCTATCGGGATTTGTCGGCACATTCGGGCGGTGTTGCTGATCTTGTTTTAACCCGTCGAAATGTCTTGAGTAACCGAGATACCGAGTCTGATCGGAATTCATCTTGGGAGGAGGTCTATTCCTTCGTTGACCGTGAGAGCTTGTCATGGGTTAAGTTGGGACTCCCCTGCAGGGATTGAACTTTTGAAAGCTGTGCCCGCGGTTATGGGCAGATGGGAATTTGTTAATGTCCGGTTGTAGATAACTTGAACCTTAATTAATTAAAATGAATCAACTGAGTGTGTTATGATGGCCTCTTCTCGGCGGAGTCCGGGAAGTGGACACGGTGTTGGAGTAATGTTTGCGCAGGTTGTTCTATAGTTTCTCGCTCGTGCTTTGCCTCCTCTTCTCGCCCTCTTTTGCGAATAAGTTAGCCACCATACTAGCTAGTCGCTTGCTGCAGCTCCTCTCATATTTTACCTTGCCTTACCTATAAGCTTAAATAGTCTTGATCGCGAGGGTGCGAGATTGCTGAGTCCTTGTGGCTCACAGATTACTATTACACCAGATGCAGGGCCTGATGATTCCGCTCTAGCAAACGTGTATGAGCTCAAGTGGGAGTTCGACGAGGACTCTCAATGTTACTATGTTTCCTTTCCCGATGATCAGTAGTGGTGCCCAGTTGGGGGTGATTGGGACCGTGTCGCATGTTGGGTTCTCTTTTATTTTGGCGCCGTAGTCGGGCCATGAGTGTTTGGTTGATGTAATGCTTTATTCATGTATTGTGTGAAGTGGCGATTGTAAGCCAACTATATTATCTCCCTTTTATTATTTACATTACATGGGATGTTGTGAAGATTGCCTAACTTGCGACATATGCCTTCAATGCGATTATGTCTCTAAGTCGTGCCTCGACACGTGGGAGCTATAGTCGCATCGAGGGTGTTGCAAGTTGGTAATCAGAGCCTTCCCCGACCTTAGGAGCCCCATTGCTTGATCGTTTTTAGCGGCCGAGTTGTGTCTAGAATTTTTTTTTGAGTCTTTTAGGAATTATATATCGGAGAGATTAGGAATTCTTTTTACTGCCCAGTCTCCTCATCGCTCTGGTAAGGCATCCTGACATAGAGTTTTGACTCTTCTCTTCTCAAATTTCACTAAAAAAAATTTAGGATCACGTGGGTATCTTGGAATTGTTCCGATGGTTTTATGATGAGAACATTGTCTTGGTGCCTCCTGTCAGGGGTTTAGTGGAAGTGTCCCGGGGAGTTGAGCTCTGAGGTGTTGTCATCATAATTTTATCGTTACAGTTCTGGAATACCTGAGTTTAGTACGCTGACATCGAAAATCTCTTTTATGCAGTTCGTTGGTGAGATAACCTCGACGCCACCCAGTACTGGGGCGGGAGTTTGGGAGTATCGCCATACCTCGTATAACGGATGCTTTTCGAAGGTTGAGGTAGATGGTTTCCGAAGGTTTCTTTGTTATGTGTTGAAGGATGGATATAGCTGGATGTAGGATTTGCTAGTTTGGGTGAGATATTATGCTTCCCCTGTATCCCCAATACCTCATTGCATAACCGGAAAGGTTCGGGAGTTTCATAGGTGGGAATTCTTGTAGCTCTAGTTCTTCTTCCACGGATATTGGTTTGAGATTGGGATTTCTTACCGATTATTCGTTCTTGATCCGTACATTGTTGATTTATTTCTCTACCTTAATTCTACGTGGCTTCTCAATTTATGGATATGTGACCATTTCAAGAGGAATGCATTCGTTCATTTTGTTCGGATGTGAAGACTATATGTTGCAATTTTCATTCCGTTGGATTCAGCTTCAATATTTGTCTGTCAATGTGCTAATGGTGGTCAACCTCTTCAGGATGGCTCCTCCAACGCGCACGACTCCGAATCCTGATCCGCCACCACCTCCACCTCCTCCGGAGGCATGGCAAGCTGTGATGGCCGCAACCAATGCAAACACACAGTTGATCATGCAAATTCTTCAAGAGCGCAATCAAGGCAACCAAGGGAATCAAGGCAGCAATCAGAATCACTTTGCTACACTCAACCAGTTCCTTGCTAACGGGCCAAAGACTTTCAGCAATTGTGTTGAGGCAACCGATGCTGACGATTGGCTTGTGGATCTGTGTAAGCATTTCGAGTGAAGTAACGTCAGGCCTGAGGACTTTGTTAAGTTCGCTTCCTTCCAACTCAAAGATCAAGCTGCAGAATGGTTCCAGCAGTACAAGGACTTCAGAGGTGGACGTGTTATCACTTGGGATGATTTCCGTCGAGATTTCCGAGCTCATCATATTCCCCAGAGCGTGGTTGAAAGCAAGCGTGAGGAATTCCGCAATCTGAAGCAAGGCTCTTTGTCTGTCTATGACTACAACAAGTTGTTTCAGAAGCTCGCCCGCTTTGCCAAGCAGGACGTCCCTGATGAGAAGAGCATGATATACTAGTTCAGGGGTGGTCTCAGAGAAGAAATCCAGCTAGCTCTTGTTCTCTTTGAGCCCTTGAGATACGATGAGTTCTACAACATGGCACTGAAGCAAGAGGTTGCTCAGTTGAGGTGTGATGCTTCCAAGAAGCGAGCCAGAGATGTTACTCCTTCTTCCTCTACTCAAGTGGCCAAGCAGCAGGAGTATTGGCTTCCTCCTCCTCTGTTCCGTCAGCCATATCAGCAAAAGAGCAAAGGTGGCAGTGGTTCTTCCCACCCTCCCAACCCTGGATTTCAGAACAAGACTTCGTCTCAAGCTCCAAGATCGAGTGCTCAGTATCACCGTCCGCTTTCAGAGGTCACATGCAACAAGTGCCAACAAAAGGGTCACTATGCCAACAAGTGTTTCAACCAGAGGCGTCTTCCTCCTCCTCCTCATGTCAGATCGGCAAGTACATCTGTGGTCAAGCATAACCCCAAGTACGCCAAGGTCAATATGGTGAACGCATCTCGGGCAGAGGACTCGTCAGATGTGATCATGGGTAACCTTCCTGTTAATGATGTTCCTGCAAAAGTTCTTTTTGACACGGGTGTATCGCATTGCTTTATCTTGAGACCTTTTGCATCTAAGCATGGGTGGTTTTCTCAAGTTATGCATAAGCCATTAGCATTCGTCTCTCCGGGTAGATGCTTGCTTGCTAACTATGAAGTTCCGGATATTTCTATCTCGATGGGTGATTTCAAGTTTCTACCTTCTCCAATGATCCTTGGTAACTCGGATATTGATCTTATTCTCGGGATGGATTGGCATTCTAAGCACAAGGCTCAGCTTGATTGTGCGGCCAGGCAAATTCAAGTGACTCATTCGTCTGAGGATGTAATTGTCTTTGCCACTCGGGATAATACCATCCGTCTATTTTCTCTCAATGAGAAGGGTGAACTCGATGCCATCTCTCAAATTCCAGTCGTTTGCGAATATCAAGACGTCTTTCCAGAAGAGCTTCCAGGAATGCCTCCGCACCGACCAGTTGAATTTGTTATTGATCTTGAGCCTGGCACGGAACCTGTGTGCAAGCGTCCTTACAAGCTCGGACTTGAAGAGTTGAAGGAGCTGAAGAAGCAACTCGATATTCAAGAGAAAATGGGTCTCATCCGGCCTAGTTCTTCTCCATGGGGTTGTGGTGTTCTTTTTGTGAAGAAGAAGGATGGAACGGACCGACTTTGTGTTGATTACCGTCCAGTGAACAAGAAGACCATCAAGAACAAATACCCACTTCCCAACATCAATGAGCTGTTCGAACAACTCAAAGGTGCCCAAGTATTCTCCAAGCTTGATCTCCGTATGGGTTATCATCAGATTCGAATCCGTGACCAAGATATTCCCAAGACGGCTTTCAGGACAAGCTTTGGTTCATATGAATACACTGTCATGTCTTTTGGCCTCGTCAACGCTCCTCCGACGTTCTCTCGCATGATGAACTTCATCTTCAACGCCTACACCAATGACTTCGCTTTGGTCTATCTCGACGACATTCTGGTTTTCTCCAAGAACAAGCAAGATCATGCCAAACACTTGCGTTTGGTTCTCGATAAGCTCAGGGAACATCAGTTCTACGCCAAGTTCTCCAAGTGTGAATTTTGGCTCGATGAGGTTCTTTATCTTGGTCATATCATCTCTGCCAAGGGCATTGCCGTGAATCCTAAGAAGGTGTCTGCAATTGTGAATTGGGAACCTCCTCAGAACGTGAAGCAACTCCGTAGCTTCCTCGGTCTCGCAAGCTATTGCCAAAGATTCATTGAAAACTTTTCTAAGATCGCGAAGCCTCTCTCAAATCTTCTTCAGAAGCACGTCAAGTACGTTTGGTCTCTGGAGTGTGACATTGCTTTCAACACTTTGAAAGAGAAATTGATCACTGCTCCAGTTCTGACTCCGCCTGATGAATCCAAGCCGTACGAGGTCTTTTGTGATGCCTCTCTCCAAGGTCTTGGCGCAGTATTGATGCAAGAGAAGAAAGTTGTTGCTTATACCTCTCGCCAATTGAAGCCTAATGAGAAGAACTACCCCACTCATGATCTCGAGTTGGCGGCAATTGTGCATGCTCTTTTGACTTGGAGACATC
Source organism: Triticum aestivum (assembly GCF_018294505.1). Taxonomy (NCBI): domain Eukaryota; kingdom Viridiplantae; phylum Streptophyta; class Magnoliopsida; order Poales; family Poaceae; genus Triticum; species Triticum aestivum. The sequence goes on from NC_057806.1 coordinate 1,851,020, forward strand.
TTCTATTGGGAAGAAAAGTGGACATTTTCACGGATCACAAGAGTCTCAAGTACATCTTCACTCAGCCTAATCTCAACCTCAGACAAACTCGATGGGTCGAAATGATTCAAGAGTATAATCCGAGTATCGAGTATACTCCAGGCAAGGCCAATGTGATTGCTGACGCATTGAGCAGGAAAGCTTACTACAAAAGTCTGATTCTCAAGCCTTATCAACCCGAGCTTTGTGAAGCTTTCCGCAAACTTAACCTGCAAGTTGTTCCTCAAGGTTTCCTCGCCAACCTTCAAGTCTCTCCTACCTTAGAAGACCAGATTCGCCAAGCCCAGCTTCTTGATGATATGGTGAAAAAGGTGAAGATTTGGATTGCCAAGAGTCAGTCCAAGTACAAGTGCTACCGCCTTGACGACAAGGACACTCTCTTCTTCGAGGATCGTATTGTTGTACCCAAAGGTGACCTCCGTAAAGTGATCATGAACGAGGCTCACAATTCTCTCCTCTCCATCCACCCTGGGAGCACAAAGATGTATCAGGACCTCAAGCAAGCTTATTAGTGGACTTGAATGAAGCGCGAGATCGCTCAATTCGTGAATGAATGTGATGTCTGCAGAAGAGTGAAGGAAGAACACCAAAGGCCAGCTGGTCTCCTCCAACCTCTTGCCATTCCAGAATGGAAGTTTGACCACATTGAAATGGACTTCGTGACTGGTTTTCCAAAGTCCAAGCGTGGCAATGATGCTATATTCGTTGTCATCGACAAACTCACCAAAGTGGCTCATTTTCTGCCTATCAAAGAGTCGATCACTGCAGCTCAATTGGCGGAACTCTATACCTCTCGGATTGTCTCTCTGCACGGTATTCCACAAGTGATCTCTTCAGACCGTGGCAGCATCTTTACCTCGAAGTTTTGGGATTCTTTTCAGAAGGCCATGGGCACGAACATCCGCTTCAGCACAGCTTTCCATCCTCAAACTAACGGTCAAGTCGAGCATGTCAACCAGATTCTTGAAGATATGCTCAGGGCTTGTGTGATCTCCTTCAGCATGAAGTGGGAGGATTGTCTTCCTTATGCTGAATTCTCCTACAAAAACAGTTTTCAAGCAAGTTCGGGCAAGGCCCCATTTGAAATTCTGTATGGCAGGAAGTGCCATACCCCTCTCAACTGGTCTGAAACCGGTGAATGTCAGCTTTTGGGTAATGACTTAATCACAGAGGCAGAGGAAATGTGCAAAGTCATTCGTGATAACCTCAAAGCAGCCCAATCCCGCCAGAAGAGCTACTATGATAGTAAGCACCGTGATTTGGCTTTCGAGATCGGAGATCATGTCTACCTCCATGTCTCTCCTATGAAAGGTACTCGTCGCTTCGGTATCAAAGGGAAGATTGCCCCTAGATACGTGGGACCTTTCAAGATTGTCAGCAAGAGAGGCGACCTCGCCTATCAACTCGAGATTCCTTCAAACTTTGCAAATGTTCATGACGTGTTCCATGTCTCTCAGCTTCGAAAGTGCTTCAAGACTCCTGACCGCACCGTCAACTTCGAGGACTTTGAGCTCCAAGAAGATCTCTCTTATCGTGAGCACCCAGTTGCTATTCTTGAAGAGACTGAACGCAAGACTCGCAACAAGTCAATCAAATTTCTCAAAGTTAAGTGGTCACATCATTCCAACCGTGAACCTACCTGGGAACACGAGGATCACCTCCGTTTTGAGTACTCGGCGTTCTTTCAGTCCTAGATCTCGGGATGAGAACCTTTCGTAGTGGTGGAGTGTTGTAACACCCCGGATGTAACTTTCCCAATTCGTACTCCAACTCTTGCCGTTTCCGGCGTTAAGTTATATTTATATTCTCGGGTTCGGGTCTTTGTCTCCGTGTGTTGTTGTCGTTGTCATGCATCTCATATCATGTCATCTTGTGCATTGCAGTTGCATACATGTTCGTCTCATGCATTCGAGCATTTTCCCTGATGTCCGTTTTGCATTCCGGCGCTTCGTTCCCCTCTGGTGGCCATTTCTAGCTTTCTTTCATGTGTGGGGATTAAACGTTTCCATATTGGACCGAGACTTGCCAAGCGGCCTTAGTTTACTACCGGTAGACCGCCTGTCAAGTTTCGTATCATTTGGACTTCGTTTGATACTCCAACGGTTAACCGAGGGACCGAAAAGGCCTCGTGTGTGTTGCAGCCCAACACCCCTCCAATTTGGGCCAAAACCCACCAAACTCTGCTCCATCATCTACAGTGTTCGATCACGATCGCGTGGCCGAAAACCGCACCTCATTTGGACTCTCCTAGCTCCCTCTATGCCTATAAATAGATCCCTCCACGAAATCCCGGGTCTCCTCCCCCCTAACCCTAGATATTTTTCCCCGCAGTGTGCCGGACACCGCCGCCGTCCTCTCCCGCGTTGCCACGTGGCACCCGCCGCC